>NC_050446.1:11831774-11859274 GCF_903995425.1 Onychomys torridus | reverse complement strand
CATCACTGGTAAGTGTTCAGTTCAATACCAACTAAGCAGATTTTCCTTCTAGAACTTTTTCATCTTATGAGACTGAAAAAAAATTTCTTTTTATTTAGGAAATTTATATTTAGAAAAAAATATATTCCCAGTGATGTCATAGGGAGGCAGTGGGGACTCCCCCATGATGCAGAACCAAACTCAATAACTTTTTCAGAATAAATTCTTAGAAGACAGCTTTCTGCAGCCATGATGGCATGAGCCCTTCATTGTAAGGGGCTCACAGCCTGCATCAGTGTGGGCCTGTGCTGATTAACAGCCCTGCCCAGGACACAGACCCTCCTTTTCGATCTTCTCTTCATATTTTGCAGGGTGACCATCCAGTCATGGCTAGTGCCAGTTGAAGCAAGACTTAGCAGCTTCTCCACAGCCCTTTTGTCTTCCAGGGCCCTTCCCTGACCAGCCCAAGCACCTGAGCAAGTCCATCCCTTCCTCCACTCCTAAGACTTTCTGGTTCTGTGGGGGCGGGGGAGATGACATGGAGGGAGTGACTGGACCATTTTAAAGGAAAGCCAGCGTATCTCAGTCTACCTATAAACATTTCTGTACAGATGACAGAGGGGCACTCAGAAGAGCCTCCTCTCTTCTTCCCTGCCCCATCCTCTGGGATGTCATCCTTACAGTGGGTCTGCACACATTAGGAGCCGCTTGTTTAGACCCCTCATTCCAGAATGCCTCAGTTCTCAGCTGTCCTTCTCTTGCCTCCCCGCCACGTGGCTAGCAAAGAAATGGTGTCATGGTGTCATTCATCTCACAGAGTTTTCTATGTATTGGAGTTAGCATGTTTCCTTGTGTGGCAGTTAACAGCCGTTCATGGCCACTTGGAACCCTAAGCTGGCCTCCTGACACACCACCTTCAAGGTCTAGAGTTGATTTCCCTTCTTGTGATGTTGAGTTGACAGTGGTTCAGTCCAGCTCCTCCATCACAGGATCTCCCTCCTGACCGCCACTGACTGTTCTAGCAATATCACAGCAAAGGCAAAAGAGTGGTTTTTTCCAAAGTTTCATTTCTCTCCCATTATTTACTCAGGTTCTCCCAGATAAAGTGTCAAAGAGCTTGCTGAGCTGGTGATGGCAAAGCCGCATCTGAAGAGGGAAGCCATCCATGCCCAGTTCTTACCCCACCTCCTTCTAGAGGAGGCCTGCCTAGCCTCCCTGAGGCTTGAGGCTGTGTCTGAGGCTCACTGGGTGCTGCTCACTGTTTGATTTGTTTCCATCTCCTGCAGTCATGATCCTGCAGTCAGTGTTCACACTGTGGGGCTGTGGGTTTGGAGCTTCTCTGTGGCTACTGCTGTGCCATCCTGGTGACCTCAGAAGGATACTCACCATCTCGATGTTCACAGCAACCAGAGAATGGGGATCTTTTATTGTGAACTAACTCATTAATTAATTCGTGTGCATGTCTCATTCCCTTGAGCCAGGGTTGCTCACTGAACCTGGAGCTCACTATTGGCTAGGCTGGGGACCAGGACATAGTGACCTCCTGTCTCCAACCCCCTCTCCCCAGGGCTACAGGTACAGGGCTATGCCTCCAGCATTTTACGTGGATGCTGGGGTTACAAACTCAGATCTTCATGGGTGCACAGCTCTTACCCATCGAACCATCTTATTTTTTTGGGACACAGTCTCATGTAGACCAAACTAGCCTCCATCCTCCTGACTCGGCTTTCCAAGTACCGAGACTGCAGGCAGGCACCACCTGCCAACATGCTTCATATTTTCGGAAGTAGAAACCTAAAACACAAGTTCCTGTTGGTATTTGCACTTCAACTCTGTTTTTTTGGTTTGGATTTTTAATTCATTGAAATTTGATTAAAAATTAAAATTCATTAAAATTTTATTCATTAAGATTACTTCTCTTTTAATATCCTAAATTTACTTGCTTTTCTCCTTGTATTTGTAGCAAGTTTGAAATGACAGTGTCAGTATCCCCACTGAAGCCTTCTGAAAGCTCATTGTCTCTCTGTGCTCGCTCCCACGAGGATGGAGTTGAATCAAAGGATTTTCAGAGTCACCACAGTAATTCTTAACAGTGGCTCTCCACCAACTCCACATCCAGAGTCACTTTTTCCTCATTTGTTTAAAATATAAGATTAATTAAAATTTTCTTTTCAATTATACAAAGTGCTTGGTTCTACAGACCACAGCATAAATCCAGGAGCATTTGGAGGCCTCCCCCCCTCCCTCCTCCTTCCTCCCTCCTCCCTTCCTTCTTTGCTATGCTCTCTGCCCTGGAAGCAGCAATCTGTCTAAGCACTGCATTGCTCCTTTGTGGTCTCGTCCTCAGCACATGCACAAGAACACTTTCCCTTTCTCAAAGAAAGAAGGTGCTGCACCTTCCTTTGCTTCATCAGGAGTCTGGCCCTGTGCTACAAGGATGGTCTTAGGGAGTCCTGTGGATCCATTGTGGAACTTGCCTGGCTTCCTCAAACCAAGGTCATGCTCTTTAGGTAGAAGAACCCCAGATGACCCAGTTGGACCCTACAGGCACCGTTGTCCACTTTTTGCTGTTACAGAAACATGCACATGTTTCTAAATTTCTGCTAAACTTGGCCAAAGACTTGCTGGGATTTGGGTTGATTAATCCTCTTCCAGGAGTGTTTGAGAGTAACTGAAATACTGGTGTTTTGTTGACTCTTCAGGTCTAGGTGGGGAGGGTGTATATGAGGTGTTCTCACATACTTTGCAGCTGCACTTGGGAGAGTCAGATGGCCTAGTGGGGTCAAGCAGGGGCCTGGGTACAGATGGAAGAGATGTGGACATGTACTGCCAGGGGAGAATCTTGCTCAGGCCACACTGTGAGCCAGAGGCAAGGCTGGAACTGGAATTCAGACCCCAGAAGACAGATGCACAGACAGATGAAGGACAGGTCCAGACAGACCCAGAGCAACAAGGCAAGAGACACAGACAGACTTAGGGACAGCTCCAACCAAATACAGGCAAGTCCAGACAGCCCCTAAGTGTGAGACAATGGGGTGCAGAATGCTGGAGACACAGACAACGAAGGAGCCCTAGGGACCCTACACATTCCTGGGCACGCTGCCTGGCAGCTCTAGCCTCTTCAGGGCCAGCTGGCTAGCTGGCCTTGCTAGGGCTGTAGGCCTGTAGAGCGGGAGATGGGAGCCAGTGTGCAGTAGAGGTGTCCAGGAGGGCTGTCCAGGTGCGTGGCATACTTCTCACAGGAGGGAGACTCTGAACTGTGGTCACTGTGGCCACTAGACTCAGTTGCCTGCTCTCATCCCTCTATTGGGGTGCAAGGAACATTGATTTTTCTGGGGCCACTAAAGAGATCCCAGAAAGCCCTCCTTGGTGGTCAGAGGAGCTGGGAAGGGTGGGGCAGGTACTGGAACCCTGATGCTGCAGGAAGAGGACTGAGGAGTGTCCACCTGGGAGGTGTAGCAAACCAAACAGTATCTTAAATAAGGTGAGACTGGGTCTGCATGTGTCAGCCTAGCACGCACTGGTATCTTACGGTTGAAAGCCCTGACAGCAGGGGCAGGCCCAGCAGCACATAAGAGGAAGAGTAGATGAGGCCAGTGTCTCCAACGCACAGAGACTACCGCATCCCTATTACCCGACCTGCTTGTCAGAAGGACCCTTCTCTGAAATGGCATGGGCCTCCATGGCTGCCTGCTTGTGATGATGTACTAACCACAGCCTGTAGCCTGTTCTGTACCAGTCCCAGCAAGGCAAGTGCTCAGGATCAGGTTAGAGCCAGACCTACGGATGTGCTCAGGAATGTGTAGGGTCTCTGGGGATCCCTCCATCTACCTCAGGGCAGGAATATATCCTCTGCACCACGCCCCCCACCCCCACCACATGACTGCTAAGCCTTAAACCTCATCTGCACGAATGTCCTGAATCCTGTGGCACCTTCATGGAACACACACTGCAGTATACAGTTTGGGATACAGCCCAGCCTTACCCCTGCTCTCCTTTCTGGGCTCTGCCTCTGAGCCAAGAAGCTGGCGGCTGCATTTATACCCTTCTTGCTTGTCCTTGGATTAAGCAGGGATGTAAACAGGCTTGAGGTGAATGCCCCCCCTAGCCTGGGAGAACAGCTTCTCTCCTGGGAAATGGAATAGGAGGGCCACTGGTCCCCGCTGGCCAATGGCCTGTGTGAAGACACAGGTGGCAAGGGCTGTCATTTCCAGCCAAATGTGTGGAGAATCACAAGGAGCTGCAGAGGCGGGAGAAACAGACACAGATGCAGAGGTGTCCTGACCCAGGACCCTCTGAGCTTGTAAAGATGTCACACCCAAGACAGATGATCATAGATAGCCCCATGGGCCACCATTCTGGTGGAAACTTGTTTCACTCAGAGAAGCCAAGCGGGAGGCAAGTGGCCAGCAAGCTGGACTTCAGTGGCCTGGTGGTCAAGACTCAATGTCCTGCAATGACCCACCCCACCACGGGCTCACATGCAGGGTCACTGACAGCCACAGGAACTGTGGCTGGGTTCTAGTGGCAGCATATGCCCCAGTCAAGGGTGCCCCCACAGATGCAAGGCTGGAGCTGGGGGGAGGAGAGAGCTCACAGGAGGCATGGCAGGGCTGAGGGGCCTCCTCAGAACAGGGAAAGGAGTGCTCCACATAATGTACTCAAAGGCAACCTGAGTACCAGCCTAGCTCTACCCCAGTCAGTCACTTGACAGGCCCCAGATGCCTGCTTTTTCATGCCTCAGTTTCCGGTGAGGGAAACACTGAGGATTCTGGGAGGGGCAGGGTGATGTCATACTGTAAGCATGAGTCTTTCCTGGGTTCAGTTCTCTGAGGGATCTGGCCACACTCACCACAGAGCCGGGTCTGAGAGACATACATCCCTTGCTTGGCCCTCAGGGCCCAGGCTGCTTTTTGCTGCTCCTTGGGGCCTGGGTCCTCTCCAGCAGCCTGGAGGCATGATGGGAAGGGTGCCCGCTTAGGCCAGGTGCCCAGGGCTGTCAGCAGCCGCTGCTCCAACACCCAGGCCATCCAGCTGGAGCGTCTCAGCATCGCTTTGCTGATACACACACAGCCACAATGGGCGCCAGGTCCCAGGGCTGGCCCAGCATAGACACACAGGCCACTGGCAGCTCTGCTTACATCCAGCCTGACATCATCTATAGTTAACCACCAACAGTCTCGGGGTGACCAGGCCTCCCTTGGCTCTATCCACCTGCTTTCCCTCTGGGACACCCTTTTCCTACATGTCCACTGCCATCAAAGCCTAACATGTTTGTTTAAACCAGAAAGCCTTCCTGAATTTCTCCAGCATGCACCAGATATTTGAAAAATACTAGTGCTAGAAGGAACCAAGCAGAGGGCACTTCCTTCCACCTCACCAATTGCTCTTGAGTTCTTTGCTACACATCTCTTCAAGGGCTGGGACTTTCCACAGCTGCACCCTCTGCCCTTACCTCAGGACAGAGGCCTGTTCCTGGGCCCCAGCTCCCTCATCTGAAATGCTGATTCAGTATAGTTTATCCAAAGGCTTCCATCCACTCCACATTGTTTGGTTTTTTAACCAGCCTGCAAGGGGTCTTGGTGATTTAGATGTGTAACCAAATGTGAGGGTCATGAATGTAAGAAGTGTCAAGCACTGAGCCAAGGTGTCAGGGGAAAGGATTTCTGATTCATTTGTCCTTGCCTGAGGGAGGCTTCCCAACAGGTTCTGAGAAAAACAAACCTGAGTACCTAAGAGAACAGGAAGGCTTTGTGGCTCAGAGAGGGAGTTGGGCTGTATTTACTGGGAGAAGGAGCCCAGAGAGCTTCCTGGAGGAGGAGGGAAAGAACCAGAAGGGCCCAGGACAGCCCAAAGACTGAAGCAGGCCCAGTGACACCTGGCAGAGACCACTCTACAGTCTGTCCACAACCCAAGGTGATTCTGCAGTCTTTTCATGCCAGCCAATGACATTTGGCAAGGCTCTTGCTGAACTGTTAATTGCCCCCTGGGACCATAAACAGGTTTATGGCCTTATAAACACGTGCTCCCCATCTCTATCCCTGATTTCTTCAAGGATGGAGTATGAGATGGAGCCACTCTGTGGACCCTCCACCCGTTCTTGGAATCTGTATGTGTGTGGGGGGGAGGGGTGGTGGTTCTGGTGAGTGACAGTATGTTTCTCATAACCCATGTCTAGGCAGCCAGCCTGGAGAATAGCCATGTTACAAGCTCCCGTTGTCTCCTGTGTAGAGGCCCAACCGTCGGGGGCGGGGACAAGGCAGGAAACACCTGGCAGCAGAACCAGACGCCTCCACCTGCCTCCTCCCGTGAGCTCCCTCCTCTGGCAGGAGCCCCCCACGTAGCTGCCATCTGGACTGTGCATCCTGGGTTTAACCCACTCCTTTCTCTGCTCCGTTCACTGTGCCCACTCTGTCTTCTCAGCCTTAGACAACTCTTGCACCCCACTTTAGCCCCTGGCAGTGTCCCACAGGGTACAGGGCACAGAGGAAGGCTTTGTGAAGGCCAGTGCTCTGGAGCCAGGGGAAAATCCAGCTGCCTCACTGGACCTAGGGACTTTCAACACCACAGAGCACCAGCACTGAGGACCTGGCAAACACAGCTGCCCCAGGCCATGGTGGGGCAACATGGGATCCCGAAACTTGGTGGTTTAATGAAGGTCTCTTCCAACCCAGTGAGGGTATTACTGCTTACTTCCAGATGGAGAAACTGAGGCTGGGACAGAGAAGGTTGGCTCTGTCTGGGAATCCAGGCTGGCTGCCTCACAGCCTCTTTTCCTTGCCAGAGTCTGGGCAAGAGCTTATAGGGACTCAGAACCCTTTTCCTCCCCCAAACACATCTGTCTGGTTACAAGTATTTCTGCTACCTGGAAGCCCAAGGGCCCTGCGGTCCTGAGTGAGCAGAGAGCGGCCTGCAGGGTTCCTGTCTAGACCTCCTCTGCATTTGTTCCCAATTTCACGCTCTGCAGGCTCCCAGATTCCTGTGTTCGTTCAATAATAAATAGATGGGAAAGTGTTCAGCAGCTCTGTGTGGCTGGGTTGGTCTCAGAGACACTAACCAGAGCCCACCACAAGGGAAGGGCTGACAGGAGGCGGCTGGCTGGAGAGCATGCCAGCAGTGTTGGAATGTGTCCCCTGGCACTGCTGAGCCTGAACAGTGCCCCCAAGGACCCAGGAAGATTCCCAGGGGCTCATGATTTGTAGAGGTCCCCAGAAAATGCCCACAACAAGGGGGTTAATAAACCTAGGCCCAGGGTTGGTTAAGAAGCTGTTGGCACAGGAAACATGAGGATGTCCAGAGCTTGCCTGATTGGTGGTCTGCACTCCTTAAGGGTCGCCCAGAAGGAGCATAGGGACCCTTACATTCTACCAGCCATCTCCAGGGTATCATAGGTGGAAGACTTTCTCAGATCCCAGCTGAATAGCTCAAGGAAGCCCAGACCTCTGAGCCTGGCCATGACTGGCCGGCTGAGCCCATTTCACCTTCAGGCTCCCCCTAGGTGAGCCCATCTTCCCTGCCACCATCTTCCCTGATGGCAGAGTGAACCAGTCAGCAGATGCACCCTAGGCCTCCACACATCTCCCTGACTCACATTCTGTAGGAACACACAGGCCAGAAAGGTGAGACCACCAACCAGGCAAGCAGAGCTGCCTGCCCAAAATGGGCTCTGAGACTGTGTACCTGGAGGAACCTTCCTGGAGCTCAATGCCTTGTGGAGTCCACTCTGGAAGGCCACATGCTGACCAGCTCCAGCTGGCCCAAAGCCAAAGAACCACACAGACAGAGGATTCCCAAGGCAGAAGTCCTGTCCCTGCCCACATGGGTGTGGCTCAGACCTGGGCAGGAGAGCCCAGAGGAAGGTACAGACAGGAGCAGAGAAGAAGCATGCATCTTTAGGGTGTGCTCTAACCCTGGAGAGGAAGCCCAGGCTTGGGGGAAAGCAGAAAACAGGAGCGAGCTGAGCTTGCTTCCCACTACTTAATATCCATCCCCAGCTGGGGTTGCCTCAAATCTCATGAAAAAGTCTCCATTCTGCCTGAACCCCAGAGAACCCTCCCCATCCCAGGGCCACAGTAAAGGACCCAAGCTTGGGTACAGAGAGAGCAGGTTAGGTAGGGTACAGAGGAAGTGTTGCTACCGGCTGAGGGCTGCAGCTGGCTTCGTGGGTGGGCAGGTACTGGTCCCATGAGCATGGCTGTAGTCTGCTGGGCGCAGTTTTGGTGGGTTTGCTCCAGGAGCCAGCGGTTCTTTTTTTTAACCCTCAGCCTCTGCCTGATTCAGGACTCAGTTTCCTGGGGCCTTTGTGTAAGGGTCTCTTGGTTCTCTCTGAGGTAGAGGGAGATGGAGAGAACAAGGTGGAGGAGGCAGAGGAAGAGCAAAGAGGGATAAGGAGGGCTGGGAAGATGACTCAGTGGGCAAAGTGCTTGCTGGGAGGGCACGGGGACTGGAGTTTAGTCCATAGCGCGCATGGGGAAGCCTTGTGCGGTGGCTCAGTCTGCAGTCCCAATGCTGGGGAGAGAGCTGGCCAGGTCGTGTAGTGGTGTCAGCAAACTGGAGATTCAGTGAAATAAAGAGGAAAACTGTAGAGGAAGACACTTGATGTGAACATCTGGCCTCCCCAGGCTGAAGAACCTGATTTACAAGTGAACACCGTTGGCAGTCAGGCTGGAGCTGTGGCCTGAGGCTGAGGATGATACTGTGTGGGCTGTGTCCACAAGTGGGGCACCAGGGGCAGTGCTAAGTGACATAGGAGGGTATAGCTCACTTCCTCCTGGTAGAGGGGTGGCTCTGCCCCACCTAAAAAGGAGCTTTGCTTCGGTAAGGAGCAAACTGCTTCCAGGCTTGGGGTAGGAGGAAATGCAGGTGTGAACATGGCAAAGGACATGTTTTAGTTAGGGTTTCTACTGGTATGAAGAGACACCATGACCATGGTAACTCTTACAAAGGAAAACAGTTAATTGGGCTGGCTTATAGTTCATCAGTTTAGTCCATTATCGTCATGGTGGGAAGCATTGGTAGAGTGCAGGAAGACATAGTGCAGAAGGAGCTGAGAGTCTTACATCTGGATCCACAGGCAGCGGGAAGAGAATGAGACACACTGGACCTGGCTTGAGCTTCTGAGACCTCAAAGCCCACCCCCAGTGACATACTTGCCCCAACAAGGCCACACCTTCCAATAGTGCCACTCCCTGTGAGACTGTGGAGAACATTTTCATTCAAAGCACCACAGAGAGGCTTCTGGAAGCTGAGCTCAGCTGCTGCTCAGAGAAGTGCTCAGAGGTCTCCCCCTCCTACTTCCCGGTGCTCTGCAATGGTCACGCCCCTGTCCTGGAGCGTGCACACAGTTCAACTGCCAACCTTGCTGATTCTAACCAAGTTGAGACAGCCACTCTTCAATGGGAGCATGCTCAGAAACATCCCAGTAACAGTAAGCACACATCCAATAGTTAGTTGCTACACCAGGGGATATGTGATACCCTCCACCTCCTCCTTCAGTCCCTAGGACGCCCAGGCAGGCCTGTTATCAGCATATTCTACACACAGGAAACAGCATGGCTCAGCATTTGGAAAGAAAAGCACACACAGTCAGTCACACAGTAGAGATACAGGTGAGAGAGGGGAAGCATGCTACTCAGAGCTGATGTCTTCACTTGTCCCCAGGTCCAGCTGCCTGCAAGTGTGAGGACATGGGTTTACTGTCCCCTCACCTCCGGAACCCCACCTCAGGAAAGACATACAAAACTGGCTTCTCACCTGTTGGCAGTCCTCCGGCCACAAGGGGGCAGTACTGTAGCATACAGTGGGGGCTATATCAGTATGCAATTGTGTGGGCTGGGTTAGTGGGGGGAAAACACCACAGGGTTCTGAGTGTAGCAGTGGCATCGTGTGTGTGTGTGTGTGTGTGTGTGTGTGTGTGTGTGTGTGTGTGTGTGTGTGTGTGTGTGTGTGTGTGTGTACGGTCTAACTTCTGTGCCCCCTGCTCTCACCTGCCTGTTCCCAGTGTCTCCTGAGGGCACAAATCAAAGATTGTTTCTTGTTTGTTTGTTATTTTTAAATCGCAACTTCCTCTCCCAAGAGCTCAGTGAAACTCTAGGTTCAGAGCCTGGACAGAGGCTGGAGGGCGCCAGGCCCAAATGTTTGGAACCGTTAGCACCCCACTTCTTACCCTCACAGCACATTATATACGGCTGGAACACCTTCACAAAGAGCAAAGCAAAGGCGGGTGCAAGCATGGCCAGGGCCCATGTCCAGGTGGCTCAAATTCAGGTCCTATTTCAGTAAAGCCCTCACTGGCCTGAAGAGAGGCCCTGACACCCCCATGGATGCACCCCAAGGGCTCAATGATGTGAGGCCTGCAGGGCTGGGGAAAGGCCTGGCTCCTGGCCCCTGTACATGATGGCTGTGGAAAGGGAGGGGGGTATCAGCTTGGTGGGAAGGGAAAGTTGGAGCTGAGTGAGTGCCATCCTGTTAGTCTCCCCCTGTCCTAGCCTGAGATGAATAGATGAGTGATGGAAAAGGTCCACAGTCTCCTCTCAGCTTGCTTGACCTCTGGTTCAGACCCAGTTGGGCATTTGGACCAGACACACCCACTCACACTGCATTTACTGGACCTCTGCCTGACCGACAGTCCTGGGGATGCAGGGAAACCTCCAAACTCCAGCTGGCAGCGTGGTTCAGAACTCTGACTCCAGCCAGGAATTCTGGGCTGTGCTGGGGACCCCTCTGTGAGTGGCCCTGAGTGCAGAGTGGCCGCAGAGCATGTGTGGAGCAGGGATGAGAGAGTCACTGGACACTGCTCCCCATCCCCACCGCCACCCGTGCCTTTGGGAAAAGGAATGTGCCGGCACCCTGAGAGGGGTTACCTCTGGGACTCATCACTCTGCTTCAGCATGTAGGCTCCCCCAGCATCCGTGCAAAGCCCTGAAAAGAGTGTTAGGCCAAGCCTTGGGCATTCTGGGCTGTTAGCAAAGGCCTAGCACCCCCTCTTTGCTTCTGGCTACCCTGAGGCACTGCATTAGCTGCTGCCATGCCTGCCAAGGGGTGGCACTGTAGGCCATCAGTCTTAAGAAGAGGTTTAACTACACCTTGGCTTCGGCCCCTGTTCTGCTGCCTTCAATCTACCAGCATGGCAGGCTTCACAGTCACTTAGAACTGAGGCTCAGGGCACGCCAGGCAGTTTTGGTCAGGGAACACATCCCACTTAACCTCAGGAGGCTCAGGTCCTGGGAAACTAGAGGACAGCAACTGAACAAGACACCAGGCCACCCTTGGAGGGAAACAGAGTCCCTCTTCTGTCAAAGGGTTCCTCTGTCTCTTGGCCAGGACCCCACTGCACATCTCGGGGAACTTGGAAGGTGGGCCGCAGTGGGATGGGTCATGCTGTACAGGCACCTGTGTAGGTCAGGGCACCTGATGCAAGGTGGCCAGGACAGGCTGCAGTGGGGACTCCAGATGAAGTGAGTGCAGAGCCAGAGCTTCCCAGCCTGCATCGCCTATTCTCACACCATGACCTGCACCTGCACACCCGCTTGGCCCTTACCTTGAACCATGGGAACCACGTTGCCCCGGCTGGCGGAGGACTTGGACGCACGTGACAGGGCAGGCGTCCCTCTGTCCCAGGCACAGCGAGTAGAGGCAAATGCAGCCCAGGCCACGGCCGGTGGTGCCTGCTGGGGCCAGACTGGCAAGAAAAGAGCGGAGAGGCTCCTGGAGGCCCCAGAGGAAGCAAGTGCGTGGCCAGGCGAGAGCCCCTGCAGGCTGCGCGCTGCGGTCACGGCTCTGGACGCCAAGCTACCTCCCCGAGAGCTGCACGCGCGACTCCAGCCCAGTCCCGGGCGCGGGGCGCGCTCTGGAGGGGAGGGCGCGCGCACTAGCCTGCTGAGGAGTGCGCGCTGCGGGCCCTGCGCGCGCTGTCGGCGGCGGCTGCGGGGGAGCAGCTGAGGAGCTGTCCCTGGTGCTGACGCTCATCTGCGGTTCCCCCCCGCGGCTGCACCCATATGCAAAGTCTGGGGACCCATACCTCTGTGTGCGCCCTGCGGGGTTCTCTCCTATCTCCACCAGTCTGTTTCTGTTTCCCTGGTCTTGGTGGTGCTGTGGTTGCTTGACTGTGGACAGTGCAACCTTGGGGCAGGTCCCTGGTCCTTCTTGTTTCTGGGGTGACTGACAGCAAGGCTTTTAAAGCTGATCTGAAAATGAAAGGTAAAGATGCCCATAAGCATAGCACACCACAAGTGCTTGATAAATGCTGACTTTGCTCTCATTTGTTCCCATTCTCTGGGTCAGTCTCGAGTATCACTGGAGGGCAGTGCATATTCTCTGTACTGGATTGGTTGGTGACCGGGGCCTGTGACTGACTCAGGTTTCCAGCCGTTGGGAAGGAAGCAAATCTATACTTTATCCCCAACTGCAGCATTAGGCCAATGGTTGGAAGATAAAGCAAGGCAGATTTGAGCTGGATATGAAGAATTTTCTCACCTTTCCTCTTGAGAAATAGGGTCCTAAGACAAACCCCATCCCTGAAGACGTTCAGGAGTGGACTGTGACTGCAGACCCAGCCTCAGGAAATTATATATTGAATGAGGCTTTGAGTTAGAATGCACAACACTCTGAGAAACCTTCCTGGATCACTAGGAGTGCTCCATGGATGCTTGACTATGCTGGGATTGACCTGTCCTGGTGGGAAGGGCATATGTCAGCCCATTTTGAAGGGCCAGGGAGCTGGTGTAGTCTCCTTCACCTTTGCCCACTAGCTGGACATAGAAGGACCAGTAATTCATTCTAAGACATGCCACAGGACCAAGGAAGCAGGTGTTTCAGCCAGACACCTGCACAATAACCCCCTGCCTGCCAATTTCCCTGCTGGGTCCTTCCTAAGGGTCCTCACTGAGCTCCCTATTGATACTCAGATCCTTGGTGCTTGAGAGTTTCCTTGTAATGAACTGGGAACATCCTTCACCCCACTTAACTACCAGAAAGAGCTGGTCCCTGCCTTTAAGTATCTCTGCCCCTTGCAAAATGGGTAATTAATTGTCACCTGCCTCATTTCTCCAGGGACCAGTGGCTGTATTTGATTCATTAATTAACTGTACTCAGCCTGCTTGCAGCAGGCTCTTATCTCACAGTAAACATCACTTGTTATGTGCTCAATGCATTCCAGATGCAATGCTGAACACTTGCACACATTGTCTCATTTAGCCGGCTCAGCGATGGCCAGGGAAATCCAACCAGAACCGTTTTGCAGGTGAGAAGGAACAACAGGGTCCTTGGCAGCAGACCAGAGCTGGGGCTCCTCAGCCTGTTTGTGGATCTCCCACACTTGACAACATTCCCACTCAGAGACAGGACAATGGACTCCATAGAGATGGTTTTATATAAGGGGAGGGCAGACAGCCCTGGAGAGTACCAAGGCGAAAGCACAGACCAGCCAGCCAATCAACTCCTGCAACCGTTTTTTCACTGTCTCAATCAGAACTTCTTGGCTTTTCGTAATTGTCTCAGATCCTTAGATGCCATCAAATGTGTGCCAAGAATTTCAAAATGAGCCTCACCATCAATCCTGCCTTTGCCCACCAGTACACCCACACTTCCACTTCTTCACATGTTCACCCCAGACAGTGAGTGTGGTAGCCATGGTCTGAGCAGCCAAGTACCCAGGAAGTGGTTTGACCTTTGACTCTGGGCTCCAAGTTACTGGTTCTTCCTATGTGGAGCAAAGAGGTGCATTCCCAGTACTTGTGATAGTGTGGCTTTATTTAAGTGATATCCATCTCATTTAAACTTGGCTTCAATGATTCACAGCATGTACAGTAGACATGTGTACTAGTGTGAGCTTGCACTTAGAGGTCAGAGGTCAGCAATGGCTATCTTCTTCTATCACTCTCCTTATTTTTGAGACACTCATTGAACCTGGAGTTTACCATTTCACCTAGACTGGCTGGTCAGCGAGTATGCAGGATCCTCCCATCTCTGCTTTCCCCCCAAAGCAGGGGTTACAGACACATGCCACCACACCCAGCTTTCAGGGGGTGCTGGGAAGCAGCACTCGGGTCCTCATGCTTGCACAGGTGCCATTATCTGCAGAGCCCTCCCTGCAGCCTAAGTTACCTTCAAAACGTTAACAGAGGGGTGAAGTGACTTTCCCAAAGTCACACAGACAACATGCACAGAGCAAATTTCATTCAGATTATGGCATAACGGTCACCACTCAACTTGGTTTTTTGTGTATGAAAGCATGCCTTGATTTTATTTTTAAAACTCATTTCTAAAATTAGAAAAGGGAGGAGTCTGGAGGGGCCTCTGAGCTGACTTCATAGAAACAACATACCATTGAGTTTCCTAAAACAGCAAGTTTTGGTACAAAGAAAGAAGTCCAGCCCCACTCAGTTCTTCAGACTGGGCAGCAGCAAGCTATGGCATGGGAGGATGGGAGTTGTTCCACTAGGACAGGCTTCCCAGTTGCGTGGCAACTTCTGTCCTATCCCAGGCATCTTTCCACACATACAGTTTAGTGGATGTAACCCAAACCCAACAGATGGTGGAGGTGTTGAAAACTGTCCAACGCACAGCAACATGTGGGGCAGTTTGCAAGGCTTGCTTTCCAGTTTGGGTGAATGTGGCTTTAGTAAGAGTGGCCTCTTATGCTATGGAAATGGGGCTTTGAGTGTGTTGACAGATGAGCAACTTCAGGGTTGAGGGCTGATAACCTCTTTATCAGAGGCAGGGATACTAAACATTTTTCTCCAATGCTCTGCAAATATCTACGCTCAGGGTACACTCTCTGGTGGGGTGTAGGAGAAAAATTACTAGAGACTATGGTAGACTATGAGCACTTGGCCATACCTAAACACCTCCAATCACTGTGGGTTAATGTCTTCAATATGATAGGGTCTAGAGTCACCAAAGAGCCAAACTTCTATGTGTGTCTGTGAGTTTATAGATTGGGTTAACTGTGATTGGAAAACACACTCTGGGTGTGAGCACACCACCTTGTGGGTTGGGTGCCTGGATTGAACAAATGGGAGAAATGAGCTGGGTACCAGCATTCATCCTTCCTGGACATAGATGCAACGTGACCAGCTGGCTTGTGGTTCATGCCTTCACCGTGATGGGATGTACCATCAAACCGTGAACCCACACAAGCACCTCCATCTGTATGTGGCTTTTGTCGGGTGTCTCGTGAAAGATAGTAACTAACACAGTCGCCTGCATGGTGTGCACTGGCTCCTGGGTCCTCTGGCTGGAAGGGCGTGCTCCGGCTTCTGCTCATGATGGGGAGTGTCAGGCTGCAAAGTGGAAGGCACAGAAGTAATCCTAGAGGAAGGAGGCTTCTGCCAGGACCTGCAGAGCCAGGGCCAGAAACAATTTCCAAGTTTCTTTCGGGGAACCCTTGGAAGGAGGGAGCTTGAGACTCCAGAAATATCATAGTGAAGGCTAGTGGGGACCCTTTCTGTCCTGGACACCTGAGAGATTTGGGGAAGGGTGGTGCTTGCTGTTTGGCAAGGATTAAATGTTTCTATTGTTGATCATTGCCTTGCTCCCTCAGGCTGCAGTCATGAGGGGCTCAGAAGTTGATTGAACATGTCAGGTGGCAGAACCATGTGTCTACCCAACTCCAAGTGATCTGCTCAGGTCAAGTCCATCCAGACAATGAATGAATTAAAAGCAATCAGAGGCTCAGACACTATCGGGCAACTGTGATTATTTTGTGTTGTGAGGAAGAGTTACCCTCACACCTCAGATCAAGGTCTGTTAAATTGGGCAGCTCTGAGGCATGGCCGGGGAAATTAAAGTGTTCGAGAGAACAAGAGGGTTAGACAGTGTGCAAGAAAATGGAGACTGTCAGTGGGTGGGGGTGCACCAAGAAGGGTCCTAATCAGTCCACAGCCAGGCAAGTGGCTCCAGCAACCCAGATGGAGCATTCAGACTTTATTCATTCGTGTATGTGGGGAGACCAAAGTAAGAACCTGTGTATTCTGGAAGCTCAGAGCTGAGTGAAGCCTCAAAGTGAAGTCCTTTAAGTAGAGAAGTCTTTAGCTGGGCATCTCTCCTGTGCTGTTACATCTCTAAAACACGTTGACAGTGGTGAGCGGAGAACTAGTCTTTCTTTTGACAACCTCACAGCAAGGAACCTGTGACAACAGCCAGGTCCACCGGTCTCTGAAGTCCTTGCTGGCGATATCTTGAGCCCAGAGTGGTACCCTCAGTCTATTATGATAAAAAAAAAAGCCACATAAATAATTCAGAGACTAACTCTTTGAATTATGTGAGCCCCAAGTTCAAGTGGCCTCCCTGTACTTTCCTGCTTCTGTTAGCTCTGCTTTGTGAGGAGGTGCACACTGGGGTTTAATAAAAGCATGACACAAAATCTCTTCTGTGACTGACACATGCAAATACAGTGACAAGAGAATGACAAGACAGACTGAAGCCCTTTTCTCCAGGGAAAGACAGGGTCTTTCTCTTGGGATGGTGTCTCCAGGGAGAGCACCCACAGGCAGCTTTGCCCATCTTGGACCTGACTCTCACCCAGCCCAGTCCTAGGACACCTGTTGGGCACAGAGAACGTAAACTTGGACTTATTCCTCTTTTTCCTGTCAGAATTGATCACGACTACCAGCCTGACACCTGCTGACAGTCTGGATTGGGGTGACAGGAGGGAGCGTGTGGGGGAGGAGGAGGCGGCGGAGGAGGGGAATAGGGGGATGGAGCTGGGGAGCAAAAAGAAGCATGGCAGATGAAGCATGAGAGATGGAGGCAGGAGAGAACCCCAAACCCCACAACTGTCTGGGGTTATGGCATGAAAGGACGCAGGTGAATTGCTAAGTCCTGGCTTTAGGGGCTGACCTAGTCCCCCATCCAGGTGGCTTGGGACAGCAGGAAGGAAATCTCTATGCCCTAAGCAGAGGTACAGACATGACCCCTTGTGATCCACCATAAAGCCTGAGGGCAGATGATGTGCCAGCATCCTTCTTCCATCTCTCTGCCTCAGTGTCTGTGAGTCTTATCACACCCCAGTGCTTCCTGGAGGTCTTTCTTAGCCTCTGCCCTGGACAGCTGAGCAGTGAGGGCAGAACTCTGCCTCTTGCCTTCTGCTGGCTGCACCTCCTCTATGCATTGGCTGAATGAATGATAAACATTCTCAGGAGAAAGCGTTGGCCTGAGGCTCCCCAGCGTCATGAACACTGTCTCCAACAAGCACTGTTGGTTCTAGATTTCAGACACCCAGACAAGCAGTGGTAAGCAACAGATCTTCCCCTGGCCATTGAGAGGCCACCAACTATGGAGATGCTTCATGTGAAACTGGCAAAGGACAGGTGACTGGCTGGGCATAGAGGTAGCTGGCAGCCTGGCAGTGCCAGCTGACAGATGTACCCAGCTCCACTTGTTCTGGACTGGGATTACAAATGTGCACCATCATTCCTGGCTCTTGTGTGATGGCTGAAGTTCAAACACAGGTCCTCAGGGTTGTCCATCAGTCACTTTACCCACTGAAGCATCCCCTAACCCCGACACTGCACTTTCTAAAGTTGTCTTTTTCTGCAGTTGTTGGCTTAATGCTACTTAAGCTGGATGTCTGAAGCCAAGGGGCCAGCTCAGACTGGCTCACCCGTTCATTGAATACCTACTGTGTGTACACTGTTGGGTGCTGGGAAGCAGACTAAGCAGGATGGTCTGCTTGCTCTCTCAAGATCCCTTGCCTTCTAGGCCTGCAGTTAGGGTGAGTCGCAAGGAGCTGCAGGACAATGTCCCTCCTGCCCCAAGCCAAGTATTGGGTGACTCACACATGCAGAGGGAAAAACGGGACTCCAGCCCACCCCTCTCTCACTAGGGCCTCTTTTAGACCTCAGTTTCCCCACAAGCAGCATAGAACTACAAACATCTTTTTTCTGGGTTGGGGGTGGGGTGACCCTCGGGCTTGCCAGCTCGACCTGGGCTTGGCCAGCACAGGTGCTCTGCTGACTAAGCTAAGGGGGAAAAAAAAACATAGCAAGGGTTCACAGGCATCCCTGCTTTCCTTTCTTAGATCTGCTTCCTGTTACCAGTGATGGTTCTGGAGCCTCAATCCTGTGGCCTCATGCTGGAGAGTTCTGTGATGTGGAGCAAGAGAGGACCCCAGGCAGACAGCCCTGGTGGCTCTCATAGAAGTGGGGGGGTGGAAGACTCAAAACTGCTCAGGCTGGCCTTCTCTGTCCGGGCTTCATCACTGCCATCTTGTGCGCTCCAAACCCCTAGGGGCTATCCCTCCTCTGCAGGGCTGAAGGAGGCTTTGCATTCTTTCCCTTGGCAATGCTCTGGTTCTGGGAGGCCGGGGGTGGGGAGCTGCAAACAGCAAAGCCTTGGAACACCTGCATGCAGAGCCCTGGAGCACCAGCATGCAGAGCCCTGGAGCACCTGCCTGCAGATCTTAGGAACACCAGCGTACAGAACACTGGCCCAGATGAGGTTTTGTTACTTCTTCTTTCCCACCCCAGGAAAATCCATAAGAAATGCCCAGCCCTACCCTGGCCCTTCCTCCACCCTGACATAGTGTCAGCACCTTCCAGAGGGGTGGGTCTGGTCCATGAGTGAAATTCTGTCAGTGTTTCATGTCCTAATTCTCTGAACCAGGGAGGGAGCTCTGGCCCTGTCCTCCCACCCAGGACAGCATCTTTCCTGACACTTACTCAGTCTCTCCAGCTTTTGCTTTTGTCTTGTGGTGAGAAGGTTGGGGTGGATGTGACACTGAAATCAACTGCACATGTGGCTTGCATGTCACGCTGCTACTGAGCAGACTGTCTGCTGGCCTCAGGCCTTTATTTGTAGCTAGGACCCATCTGGGAATGAATGGTCTTGAGTATTGATGGAAGTATTAAGGCAACTCCACGTAGTTAAAAGGGAGGTTTATTTTTGGGGTAACTTACAAAGTAAAGGGATAGGTTACAGGGTCTGGGAGAGGTGAAGTGCAGTCCAGTGGTGTTCTCTGGAGAATTCTGCTTGGTCTACAACCAGCATCCAGAATCCAGCAACCAAGAGAGCCAGCACATTCGAATCTCGGATCTTAAGGGGCTCCTGTCTCGGCCCTGCCTCATATGCGTGACAGTTACGGGAGGCCTCATGGGGGTAGTACTTTCAGGTCAAAGCTGGAACAGCTACCCACTGCACTTGGGAGCTTGGGACAAGATGGCTTACTTAGGCTCAGTTTCCATTTCCCCTCAAAACCATTCACTAAGGACTCCACTCAGCTTCCTTACAGGCTTGGCTTGTGGGTCCTTCAGAGTGGATCTCCTGGAAAGGTGTCTGTGGGTCACCCAGGTAATAAAGTGAAAATGGTCACCTTTGCCCAGGTGCACTATGGGCTTCATTGAGGCTGCTGAGATTCCAAACTCCCTGTAGGTATGACATATGAGTGAAGAAAAGAGGGACAGGCAGTTCTTACAACCTCCTAGTGGGACCCCACCTGTTGGGTCCATCTCTCTCTTCCAGTGTGAAGCATGGTTAGAGGAACACAGGTAAGCAGAGAAAGCTAAGTCAGGCAGGCGTCCTGATGGTGACTCTCCCCACCCACAAGAAGACTCTGTGAGAAGAAATAACAGGAAGGCCCAGGGGTGAGTAACTAGACAGGACCAAGAGGGGAAAGGTAGGACCCAGGGGCCTTACAAAACACCCAAGCCAGCGCCCAGCCCTAGGTCTCTCACATCCTGAATGAATAAGTTGTTACTTTTCTTTTCTCTGCTGCTTGTCTGTATTCCCTGGCATCTGTTCCACTGTTCATTTGTGCCAGGGAAAGAAATCAGCAGTCCCCTAAAGCACTGCCATCACCTCCATTACAGGTGTCTCTGGTGAGGCCCCACTCTCTTCCTGCCCCCAGAGGGGCAGATGACACTGTGGCTCACCTGTGCCATTCGTGGCCCGGCCCCCTCTCATGCACAGCCTCTTTCATTAAGGTCTCCTGACACCCCTAGGCTGAGCGACCGGCCTTCCCCTCCACAGAGATGTATCCCCTCCTCGCCTCAGGTGGGACCATGCCTCTGCACCTTGCTTGGGCCCTACCTGTTGCACAGCTCCTAAGCTCCATCACCTGGCCGCTAGTGAAGCTGGGCATCTTTATCACACCTTTGCTGGCCAGGGTTCCCACTCTGTGTCTTAGCTCCATGCTGATCCCAGATGCTGTTCATACATTCTGAACCTAAAGCCTTCCTGTCAGGAATAGAATGTTTCTTCACAGCCTCTTCCTCCTCTTTGGCCCAGGACAGCTATGGCTGCATGTCTCACAGCCTTTGTAGAATGTTTATATTTATCCTTCTTTAAAAAATTTTTTAAATCACATTTATTTATTTGTCTTGTATATGTATAAGGCTCATGTGTGGAGGTCAGGGAACAACTCATAGAAGGTGGTTCTTTCTTTCCATCGTGTGGGTTCCAGGATGGAACTCAGGTCAGCAGGCTTGGCAGGCCTTCGCTGCCGAGTCGTCTTGCTGGCCTGATAGTTTTCGACTCATCCGAGATCTTGAGAGCCAAATGCAGAGTAGCAATTTAACCTTCCTCTTTTGCCTTGCATGCATAGGAACTGGCCGTATTCTTTACTACAGAAGCGAGCATCTGTTCTTGGACCCTATGCCGTCTACTTCAAGGATGTATGATAGATGCTGTTACCTCAGCCCTACAGGGCAGTGTCGCTTAGAAGACTGAGATTCCCATAGCAAGGACCTTTTATTTTTCTGTCATTTCTCCTTAGTTATCAGCTGAATGACTTCTTATAAACCAGCCTGTGAGCTTTGGGCCTTTGCAGACTTAATTAAGATGGGGTTTGATTCTAGATTAGGTGGAAGAAATTGACAAGAGGGAACCCAAGTGGTAAAGGCTTGAAAGAGCTAGCCTGGGCTCTTTGTCCCTCCCTCACTGTGTGGTCCTGTACAAGCTAATTGACTTGTCTATACCACAGCTCCTTCATCTATAGAATGGGATAATAATATACAGAGCCTTCTTGTAGGCCTGGCACAGAAAAGTCAATAGGCCAATGCTATATTGGTGCATATTGAATCCATGTCTCTTTTAAGGTAAGTCATTACTGTATTTACTACTAGAAAAGGGAGAAAATGGAGTTAGGAGAGCTCTGACGCACACTTGATTGCAAAGTGCATCCATTTCAGGGATGTTCATGTGTTCAAGACTTTTCTTGGGGTGACTCCAGTGGCTGTTAACTTTATAACATGCCAATGCCAGCCCTGCACAGAGAGCAGCATGATTTTTATTTATGTGCCCTTCTTCATTTGTGAGTTAGACTTTACAGCAGTCTTTGCACTTATTCCGAGGGTCTTTGGTGACTTCTTAGGAAGGTGAAGGGGTCTTGAACTCAAGCTGCTTGAGAACCAGAGCCAGGAACTGGAGTCCTTCATCCAGTCTTCAAGGATGCTGAGGAAGCAGTTAGTCAAGGTTGACACTTTCTGATGATGCAAACTGGCCAGCTGTGAAAGGATACCCAGCCGGAAGTAAGCATGGAAACAAGCTGAGCTGTTCATCCTCACTCCACAGCCTCCCTGTGACAGAGGAGGGCAAGGAACCTGAAAAGACAGAGGCAGAAATGAAAAGACACAAATATCGACCCAGAAGGAGCCTAGCTCTGACCACTCTTGACATGCGGAAAATTCCACTTGATAAATTCAAATGAACGTACTGAAGATTTATTGGGATAAATTATAAGTTTAGCAAGCTGACAAGATACAAGATAAACACTCTTTAAAGATTAATGTTTTGGGCTGTTGAGATGGTTCAGCAGTTAAAGGCACTTGCCGCCAGGCCTGATGTCCTGAGTTTGATACCCAGGACCCACATGCTGTAAGGATGAAATTAAGTTTTACAAATTGCCCTCCTACCTCTACACATAAGCCATGACAACCACCACGCTCAAATAAACAATACAAAAACCAAATATATACATAAAATGTCAAATGTAATTACTATTTTACTTCCAATTTCCATAGTCCAGTAATATGGGACTTTGAAAGCTGATTGCATATAGAAGTCTAAATGAGGCTTGCTCGACTTTGTGATGCAAATATATGACAGTGGACATACGTATCATCTAGATGGTGGTAAACAAAAGAACATTTATGACATGGTTCATTATATTTTTCTTACATTTAAAGACTTTCATAAAACAAAGAAAGCAAGAAGATTCCATCTCCAGCAGTGGCAAGAGTCCTTAGGCATGGCACTGTAGCCCCTGGGCTTTTACTATCCCCTCATTCTCTCTGTCCTTGGCTTCATCTTTGTTGTGTTAAAGTTTTTATCTCATCAGAACACACCCTGGAGTAACTCTTTCAGAAAGGAGGGTATTATGAATTAACTGAGTCTGGTTTCTATTTCGTTCCCAAACTAGAAAGCTGGGTCTAGGAGTTGCCAGGAAGAAGCTGGTGTGGGTCTTTCCCCTGCAGGGTTATCTCCTCTGTGTCCAAACTCCAGTTGTTTATTTGTTGTGTGTGTATGGAGGAGTGAGGAGGAGAAGGGTGCAAAAGTCAGAGGCCAATATTAGAGGTCTTCTTCACTCACTCTCCACCTTGGCTTTCCTTAAAGGTTTATTTTTTATTATTTTTAGTTATGTGTAGGTGTATGTGTCAGCCCTGTGGAGGCCAGAGGTGTCTAACCCTCTGGAGCTGGAATTATAGCTGGCTCTGAGCCAACCGACATGGACGCTGTGAACCCAACTTGGGTCCCTAGAGAGAGCAGCAAGTGTTCTTAACTGTTGAGCCGCCTCTCCAGCTCCAAACTCCACCTTGTTTATTGAGACAGGGCCTGTCACGGAGCCTGGAGTTCATCAATTTGATGAGGATGGCTGGCCATGGAGACCCAGGGGTTCTCCAGTCTATGCCACCTAGTACTAAGACTGCAGTCACCATAGTGCTCTGCTGGTTTTTATGTGGGTGCTGGGGATCGGACTCAGGTCCTCATGCTTGCTTGGCAAGCACTTTGCCAACTGTGTCATGCCCCCAGCCCAGTCCTCCTGACTGTTACTCCTGTTTGGTCTCTCTTGAGCTTTCTCTCTCTGGATAATCAGACTCCTTTCCCTCTTACTGGCCTATATCAGGCCTGTTTTCTATGTTCATCGGCCTTGAAGACAGTATTGTCCTGTGGCTGGGGAACAGCTGGCCATTTTCTCCACCCTTTCCTTGCCACCCTGCCTTTGGGAATGTCTGCCACCCACATGGGGGCCCTCTGGAGCTGGTCCAAGGCCCCCACCTTTCCCCTTCTGCCCTTTGCACTGAATTCCTCGGGCGGCACCTGCCTGATCCTCCAGCTCACTAATTTGCTCCTCAGATGTCTCTCTCTGCTTTTCAGACCGTCTATTTTAAATCTCCATGATCTCTAATTAGTTCTTTTATATAAAAGCCCATTCTTGCTTCATGAATACAATAACTGCATATCTCTTTAAGGATAGTAATTATACTTATTTTAGAGTCTCCTTCTGTTGATTTGATCAACGCTGCTTCCTCAGGCATCGGCACTTCTGCCTCTTTCCTTGTGGTTTCAGCTCACACGTTTGGTCGTGCGGGCAGTGCGCCCAGCTCTGCGGTTGAGATTCACCATTTATCTGTCTGCCACTGGGGTGTCTGTTTCTGTGCTTCTAATGCACGTCAGAGAAGTATAGTCCCTTACCTGAGGTTTTATTGTAGGGGTTTTTTTTTAAAGCTACCCAGAGGTCAACCTGGCCAAAAGAAATATTCAAGGAAAGATTCCAGAAATAAATATACATAAGCTGCAATGCCTTTAATTAAGAATATGGTTTGAGTCACTCTGAGTTGTACTCAGTCTCTTCCTGTATTTGGCTTATAAATAAAATTTGATCCTAGGCATGTGTAGCCACACAGGGCTCCCCCAGCATGTGTGCAGGGGCTGCTGTGCATGTGCCCAGGTGGGATGGTGAAGAGCTGCTCCCCTTCCACTGAAGTTGTTATCTTTCCACAGTACCCCCATAGCTACTATCTACTCACACCATAACCACTGTCCACTCCACCCCATGACCAGGGACCACTCCATACTATGGCCAATGCCCACTCTACCATATCTCAAGGCCACTTTCCATGACTACTGTCCACTCTAGACCATGAGCACTGTCCATTCCACCCCCACAGTCCACTCCACCCCCACTGTCTACTCCACCCAATAACTGTAGTCTACTACACCTAATGGCCACTATCCACTCCACCCACTGAACACTCTGTCCACTGTCCATGGCCACTGTCCACTCTACCCCATGACCACTGTCTACTCCACTCCATTGTCACTGTTCACCTCACCTTATGGGCACTATCCACTACTCTCCATGGCTACTCTCTTCCCCACCCCCTGGCTACTGTTCACTCCATGGTTGCCATGACTCTGCATCAATTCCCATGTCTTCTAGGATACTCTCTCCTCTGGCTTCTGCCTCCCTCTTACTGTATGAACCTGTTCTGCTGAACAGTCTGATCTGCTGAAGTCTTTTTTGTGTGCTCCTGACTGCTGAGCCCAGCACCTCCCACAGTCAAGTGCTCCGCACAAAGGGGACACTCTCCAGAGTGGCACAGCACTGGTGGATCCTGCATCTGTTGCTTGGGTGAAACCTGGGCATTGACAAAAAAAAAATGTTGAATCTCTTCAGCCATCAGAGACTACCCAAGACCACCAGAAATAAGACACAAGGCTCACACCCTAAGCAAGGTCCATGATCAGCCAAGTGTACGTCCACCTGCTCATCAACTGAGGTCTGTCTTGCTCTGTGTCTTAACTAGGGTTTCTCTTGCTGCAAAGAGACAACATGACTATGGCAACTCTTACAAAGGAAAGCATTGAATGGGGCTTGCTTACCGAACAGAGGTTTAGTTCATTGACATCATGGTGGGGAAGCATGGCAGCATGCAGGCAGACATGGTGCTGGAGGAGCTGAGAGTTCTGCATCTGGATCACCAGGCAGCAGACAGAGAGAGATACTGAGCCTGGCTTGAACATCTGAAACCTCAAAGCACACGCTGGTGACACACTTCCTTCAACGGGGTCACACCTACTCTAACAAGGCCACACCTCCTAATAGTGCCACTCCCTGTGAGCCTATGGGGGCCATTTTCATTTAAACTACCACATTCTGTTTTCCCATTGCCCATAAAGACCCACCTCTGTCCAGTTTTGGGGAGAAGAGTTGGTACATCCTCCCATTCCAAGGAGTTCTGGAGAACAAAAGATGTTCCCAGCCAGGGAGACAATTGCACGGATTAAGATATGGATGCTGGGGATTCTGTGAGGTGCACCCTCCTCAAGCCCTGCAACAGACTAGGAAATCCTTAGCAGTGAGCATATGGCGGCCTCAGCCATCCCCAGTGCTGAAAGCTGTGATTCAAAGATTCCTGTTCCAATAAGTGGGCCTTTGGCATTGACATCCAACAGGGCCTGCCCTTCTAAAATACCCCATTTCTCCAGACATCGACAAGTCATTACCCAGAAACGTGTCCTCATCAGCACCCAGGCTGACACGCCTCCTCTCCACCTGGTGCAGCTCCTCCACCCTGGTCATTTTAATCTGCCCTTTCCCCACTGCCTTAGGCTGAGTCTTTCCTAACCTGATCAGCATCAGGGAAATTGGATCAGGGCGTGCAGATCAAGGCCACTCCTGCTGTATGAATGTCAGAAGCCCCTGGGCTCAGAGACCTGTTCTTTTCTAGAGCTCCATCTCTGACAGGCAGATGGTGAGCCTCGGAGGGCCTTATTGAATTTGTCTTTATGGAAATGATGCGTCCGATTATCGCCGGAGGGAAGCAGTCTAAGCCAGAAGCTAATGTGGCCTATCTATGAGGCTTAAATCTACTTTAGGAAGGCCATGTGCTCCATGGGGACAGCTAGGTCTTCTGGCTGGTGCCAGAAGAGTCAAGAGACTAAATGTTCTCTTTGCCTTGTGACCCTGGGAGCTGTCTTTGGTTGGGAACTGAGACGCAGCTTTCATATGCTGATGCTCTATCCATATCCAAAGTGGACATAGTCAGCAACAAGACAGTAAGGACAGTGTTGGTCCTGGGAGTCTGTCCTGTGGTGATCTGAATGAGCAACACATAGTATTTGAACACTTGGTCCCCAGTTGTTGGTGCTGTTTGGGGAGGCCTAGGAGGTGTGGACTTGCTGGAGGAGGTATATCACTGGGGGTAAGCTTGAGAGTCTAAATCCTCACACTAGTTCCACCTGGCTCTCTCTACTTCTGGCTTGTGGTTCAAGATGTGAGCTCTCAGCTTCCTGCTCTTGCAGCTGTGTCTGCTGTCTTAGCTACTGTGAAATTGCCATGACCAAGACAACTTATAAGAGAAAGTATTTAATTGGGGACTGGCTTACAGTTTCAGATGGTGAGTTCATTATCATCATGGCAGGGAGTGTGGTGACAGGTAGGTAGGCGTGGTGCTGGAGAAGTGAGAGACTGCGCCTGGCATGGGATGTTAAAACCTCAAATCCCACCCTCAGTGGCACACCTCCTCCAGCAAGGCCACACCTCTCAATCCTTCCTAAACAGTTCCACCAATTGAGACCAAGCACACAAACACAGGGGCCCACAGGGGCCATTCTCATTCAAGCCTCCACACCTGCTGACTTCTGCCATGCCTCCCATCATGATGGACTCTCATCCCTCTAAAGCTGTAAACCAAAACAAACTCTTCCTTTTATAAGCTGCTCTTTGTATTTTATCACAGTAACAGAAGAGTAACTAATATACCCCCCAATTAAAAAAAAAAAAGATCACACACATGATCCAGCAATATCAATTCTCACTATGAACCCAAGAGTCAAAAAGTGGCAACAGGTAGGGGACAGTTCATTGGTAAAGGCTTGTCACTTGTAATGATGAGTTTTGTCAACTTGATCCAACCTGGAGTCATCTGGGAAGAGAGTCCAGATGAGAGACTGTCTAGATCAGGTTGGCCTGTGGCATGCCTGTGGGGGGTTGTCCTGATTTCCTTAACTGACTTGGGAAGACTGTCATGGTTACTTTCTGTTGATGGGAAGACACCCTGACAAAGGCAGCTTACAGAAGAAAGTTCATTTGGAGCTCTCAGTTCCAGAGGGTGAGTCCATGAGTGTGATGGTGAGAAGCACAGCAGCAGGCAGGCATGGCATTAGAGCAGTAGCTGAGAGCTTACACCCTGAGGCACAACCATGCAGTAGAGAGAGGCAGAGGGGAGAAAGGGGAGAATGGCTAATTGGGAATGGCATAGGATGCTCGCCCCTGGTGATATATCTCCTCCAATGAGGCGAACTAGAATCACCTACTAATCCTTCCCAAATAGTTCCACCACTTACTCAAATATATGAGCCTATGGGACCATCTTCATTTAAACCACTACAAAGACCAACCCTGAAAGTGGGCAACACCATTCCCTGGGTTTGGGTCCTGCATTATATAAGAGTGGAAAAATCAAGCTGAGCATAAGCATGCTTACCTTTCTGTCTCTGCTCTTGAGTGTGGTGAGTTTCTACCAACTGCCGCAAGCTCCTGCTGCCTTGAGTAACCCCACAGTAATGGGCCCAGAATTGAG